>NW_021167541.1:0-6468 GCF_003724135.2 Verticillium nonalfalfae | reverse complement strand
ACTATTCTATTTTATATTATTACTTAACCTCTTCGATCGTTACCTAGTTATACCTTAGTATACTTAATATTTACTATAAGTATACTTAGAGTATGAGGTAGCTATAGTAGCCCCCTCCTAGTTAAAGTAATTAATAGACTAATACTATATAATATAGGATATATAGGGTATATAGAGTACTTTACGCTCTATACTATCTTATAGCTAAGTAGCTAGGTAGTACTATAGCTACTCGATCTCCTTCTCCTTAGTTTAATTAAGAATATAGCTCTTTAAGGCTTAGGTTTAGATCCTCTCTTACTCTTTTAAAGTAAAATAGTCTATCTATTTATAAAAAGTTAATATAATATATTATAGGACGAGAGCTATAGAGTATATATAATTATAGTAATAATAATAATACTATAGCTATTAAATAATTTATTAATAGTAAAATAGTATTATTATAATTATAGGATTTATTAATTCTTTAATTTTAATACTAAAATAATAAAGAAAATATTATAATTAGTAAATTAAAGTAATAGGGAGATATAGATTAAAAGGGATTTATAAATAGTAAGTAATAGAGGGTTAAAGAGGGAGAGTTAGAAATAGGCTATAGTAAAACGCTAAAAATCGATTAATAGGGCCTCCTTCTAATTTACGAAGACCGGCTAGGTAGTTACGAGAGAAGGGCTCCGCCGTAGCGTAATGCGGGCGTAATACGGAGCGATAAGAAGAAAGCTCCGGAGTAAGGCTATTCCTACTAACTCCTAGGGACTAGGAGTCCTAGAGGGGGGGATTATATTAGGACCCCTATAGAGCTACTAAGGGGCTACTAAGCTAAGGGGCTAGCTAGGGAGCTAAGGGCCTAGAGAGAACGTATATATAGGCTGCGGATAGCCCCCTAAGCTACGGAGGGCTAGAATTCAGATGTATTCCTATCCTATACCTATATTCTATCTATCTGCGGACCCTGCGGAAGACCCCTTCACTCTGCTCTAAACAACGCTTTGACATCAGGGCACTAGAAGTGTTGGGAGGCACCCGCGAAGCTACAGGACAGGGGCTAGTCTAGGGGATTGAGACCATGGAGCAACGTATATAAGGGTTGCAACGGGCCAATGTTCAGATGTATTGCTATAATCTACCTAACAATTGACTACGGATATCCCCTGCGGAAGACCTCTTCACTCTGTTCATACATGCGCTTCGAAAGGAAACTTGGACTAGCTCACGACCCTAGATGGTGATTAATGACGTGGTTCACATAGGATGGTTAGGATGTCGGTCAATTGGTCCCGTGGCACATTTTACAAAGCAACAGCCTATCATTCGAACTCCGTATATTGAATGATGTAAGTGCAGAGAATGTGGCATTTCATGCTGGTCAGATGCTACAAGATTTCCAGCTAATACTCACTTCTTTCACATGTCTTCCATCCTGTAAACTTCATAGGCGGGTTCTTCGTATGGATGCGCGCTAGACAGCTGTTAGTGCGCCAATTATGCCTGGTTGCTGTCTATCATCCGACAGCTCACCCTTTCAATGCATCCACTGCTTTTTTTACCGTGCTGTCGCCGTTGCAGAGAGTTTCCACTCTGACCTCTTCGACTTCTTCCAACTGGCCCGCGGCCCCAATGTGCGGGCGGGCTGAGTCTCCGGGGCGAAATTGGCCGGTGCCCATGGTTGTCCAACAGCATTCGGTGTAGTTCCCCGGACCTGGGTAACGTCCGGCTCCAGCGGCAAAGACTGCAGCCTTGCATTTTTCCAAAGCAAAGGGGGGCACGAAGAAAATGAGTTTAAAGCGCGCGGCTGTTGAAGTTGATAGAATGGTAGCCATTTTATACGACTGGACGTAGGGTTGGGTCTCGGTGGTAGGAAGGGTGAAAGAATTGACGAGCCGTGACGTACTGGGAGAAGGCAAGAGTATGGAAGTAGTATCACTTATTGCTCAGCGAGGCCAATCAAGCCGGTCGTTGGCATTTTAGCCGCCGGCGGATGTAGCTGTTGTCGTGGTACAGACTCTTCGAGGCGGGGCACGGCAGACGTGGTATCTTCTATATAATAATGACCTACTATGCCCCGCTCTGCCCCGCTCCCCCACCACTGCTAGGGTCTTGCGCATATACTTGGACGTTTAATATGGAACCGAACCCTTATGTCGATCTCCCGACTCCAACATCTTTTCGAGTCGCCGAGATTCTCCCAGGAAACACTTCCGACCCCATCTCTTATCTCTTACACACGGCAGACTGGAAAGCTGTGCCTTCGTACGATGCCGTCTCTTATGCATGGGGTGATCCAAACGTTACGAGGCCTGTCGTGTGCGAGGGGAAGATCGTTAACGTAACGGAAAACCTCCATTCTGCGCTCACCCGCCTTCGATTCCCCGATCGCTCGAGGAATATATGGGCGGATGCACTCTGGTACGTCAAAGCTGCACCTTACGCAACTCCGATTACGTATTGAAGACTGTGATTTAACGACCTTTGCCAGCATAAATCAAAGAGATATTCCCGAGCGCTCCCTCCAAGTCAGACAGATGCTGAGAATTTACCGCAGCGCCCAGGCTGTCCTTGTATGGCTCGGGCCAGACACGGCCGACCGCATGGCCGAAATTGCTGTGTCTTCCTTGTTCAAAATCTCGGACTTCGTGTGCGAAAGACTTGGCATCCCGGTGTCTGGTTTAGGCTCGACCGATACGGTCTTGCAAGAGGTGGTATCTAGGAATCGCGACTGCCTTCCTCTGCCCAGCGACTGCGACTTTAGTACCGCCTCCACCTGGAAGTCTCTGCGCTGGCTGTACTCCCACCCCTACTTCACACGCGTATGGGCGATTCAGGAAATCGCGGCAAATAAGGTTCGTCTTGTTTACGCCAATTATGAGATAACGGAATGGGAGCGTGTTGAGCTTGTCGCGAGCTACATCATAATGGAGACGACATTTTCAAAGGAGTACGATTTCTCGACCACGTACTGCTGGTGGGCAGCCTCGACGTCAGAGTGTGCCAAGCAGCCTAAAAGCTGGCTTTTCTGTCTCTATCTGGCATCCAATTACCGGAGCACGGATGCTAGAGATCATGTGTATGGTCTACGCGGCTTGATGGATTTTGCCGACGGTGGAGAACTTCTGGATGCTGATTACAGCAAGTCTGTCACAGAGGTGTACCGAGACTCGGTTGAAGCGGCCCTTGTCAACTTCAAGAAAACCGACGTGCTGCTGTACGTCAATGGGAACCATAGCCCGTCATGGATCCCCCGTTGGGACGAGCCAATGCTCTTTCGAAACCCCTTCCGATTCGGAAAACAGGTCCCGTGGCAGCCAACTGGTGACACCAAAGCGACTTGGGGCATCGACAAACGAGCGAACGTCCTGTCACTAACTGGTTGCGTGATTGGCACTGTTCGTTTGGCCGAATCCTACAACGAAAGTATTTTTGGAAATGCGCTGCTCATGTCGGAAGACGGAAGAAGCCAGCTCCGTACGTCTTGGAAAAGAATCCTGACAATGCTCGGGGGCGGCAAGGCACAAGCCCCCTTACCAATGAATCTCCTGACGGCCGCTGCGACATCGTTCTCTTTTGGCTTGGATGAGAAATGTAATCCTGCGGAAGATACTTACTTGACGGACAATTTTTCCGCGTACTTGAAACTCGTGCTGGAAGAATCGTTCTCGGGATGCGTGGAGCAAGACACAAACGAAGGTTCCCACAAACCAGACGGCTATGCTTTCGGAAAGCCGGTATGGGACTTCGAATACCCGGAATCGAGTGTTTTTGTCACGGGCAATGGGCTCGTCGGGTGTTGTACGTCAGTAGTCAGTCCTAGAGACATCGTGTTCGCTCCCCTCGGATGCGTTTATCCGCTTGTTCTGCGGCCAGAGGGCGACAGTTTCTTTATTAGGGGCTACAGTTACACTCACGGCGTTATGTATGGCGAACAGCAGGTTCTCGAAACACAAATTGTCGATGTCAGATAATGCGTTTTACGATCATGAATGCGTTTGTCGGCGCCTGGTACAGAGCAAACATTGCTTTTGCTTTTGATGGAGATGCAATGATGCTGGGTATGATAGGGTAACAGCTGGGGGCGATGAACAATAGCATCGGGTTTACAGTCTTGTTGGTGAAATTTTAGTCGCTCTAATAGCCCCCTTAGACATGGTAGGGCACGTGGGCGCAGATGACGATGAGGGTATTGACGACTTTGTCGAGGGCTTTGTGTAATTTCGCAGCTTGAGTTGGCGGTTATGCTCTTTTGGTAGAGAGGAAGACCGCTGTACTATCCCCAGGTGGCGTCTAGCGTGAGTCCTCTGCACTTAGATGATTGTGTTATAGAAATGAAAATGTGAGTCCACAAGGCTCTTTCCGGAGATATGCTTAACAGACCCCTCTCGAAGTCTCTTCCAGTCAGATTCGAAGTCCAGACTTCTTTAAAGCGAGGTATTCCCATGCTTCAGCAACAACGTGAGGGAAAACCTGCAACTAACTACTCGCCCTTGACTCGGTTCCTCTTTTCAAGCTACAGAGATGGTCTCAAGGATACAGATCCCCTCTACATCTATACTCGTATTCTAACTTCCGAGAAAGCAGACAGATCTGCATTCCATTGCCAGCTCATCATTCTGCAGACTTTCCACGAGCACCATTTCGATGTGTCGAAATCTCTTCATGTTTCCGACACGAGGCAACCCGCTCCGCGACAGTGCGTTGATGTAGATGCCGGCGCCAACAGATTTCTTGCTGGGTATGCGAAGTGAATCGAGCCAGAACAATCCATCCCCGGCGAGATCATACAACCCGCATAAACTGTTCAGTCTCTTGGCTTGGCAGCGGTTTAGGCCCATTTCTGTAGCGAGCGCCGCCGAGACCATCCGCCCAAACGTGGGTGAATGCTATGTACATTCCCTCCGCTGTCCACGGAGAAGACTAGGCAACCAATTCGAGTGCGTGATGACTCCTTTGGAGCGACATTACCGGCACCATGCCGCTCAACAAAATGCTGGCGACCAATTCGAGGTCAGGTTTTAAATTTATCGCAGTCTTTAATTCATCGCAGTCTTAACCCAAGCAACAGTGCGACTGGGTGTAGATACTCTCGTCGATGTTGCTTCGGACACAGGCACTCTCGGAGCATTTCTCATGACTGACGGGATCTTGTGCGAGCTGTGAGACATCGATACAATCAATAGTTGACTGGCTGAGGGTGTCGTCGAGAAACCGCACCTGAAATCTACACCAGCTTAAGTCTAGCAATCTGGCCATCCTCTTTTCTGTTATACTGCAGGGATATCACCAACTGAGTGGGCTTCTGCATCGGGGTGTACGAGCCCAGCAAGCGTCGGGCCAGTGGTCAGCCGGCACAAGATCTTCTATGTTGGAGCGGTGCTGTGATAGCGATATTGCAGATGATAATTGCTTTTGTGCCGCCGTTGGGGCAAGGAGGCGGTTCGTGCTGTTGATCACAGCCTGCGGCACGATTCTGGCGTTGGCAACTGGGAGGCTACGGAAGTGGGCGTCGGAGAAGTGGGCTTGTCGGAGGGGCACCACCAGCGGCTTCATTCTTACGCGAGGTAATGGGGCTCAACATTCTATTTTCATCATGGGAAATGGCAATGGTCTGAACTTGGAAGACCTTGCTGTCTCGCACCGCATGTATCACCAGGAATCGGACACAGCGACCAGGATGTGGCTCGGCACTATGTCAACGCTGTGAGTGGGCCTTCTAATCTCAGCAACTGGTCTGACGAATGGTCCCATTTACTTGCTGGCGGTAGGAGGCTTGGGTATGCTGCATGGTATCGTCATTGCCAGGTGGACGCGAGACCCTACAGTGCTGGGTATCCATCTTGGGTTCCTGGACGTGGTAGGCGAGATGGCCACTATGAACGCGCTTCTTCGATGCGAGGCCAAGCTCCTGAGAACAGGAGGGGCTCTTTTACCCATTTTTTCCCTGGCCAGTTGCTGTCGGACGGGGCATTGAAATGGGAGGCTTCGGCCGAGTCGCGTGGGTAGAACATAGCGGGTCAAGGTGAAGCGATGGAGGAAAGCAGGGGAGAGAACGATCAACTAGAATCAAGGACAGCCCATGCTAGAAGTTTTGAGAAAGTGTAGAAGTGGATGATATTTCTGCTTCAGTGTATATCAGCTCAACTTAACTATCTGTTTTACCTCCAACTCCATTTCTCCTTGGTACAATCCTCATCTCTCAGAGCCCGCCACCTGTTCTTCCTCGATACGCAATGAGCAGGAGTTCAATAAATGACGTGAGCGGCAAGTCGCACAGCATTCGCATCGTCTTGTACATAATTTTAATCGAGCAGGACTGGATTCGCACAGTGCCCGGCTTCAGAGTACGGAACCGCGCCCAATCGCTTCCGCACACCTCCCACCGGACCATCATGTAGCATCTCAAAGACATCATCCACCACATACGACCATACCTACTGGAAAACTCGGGATCCCGTCCGCTCTCCCATCGAT
>NW_021167540.1:0-6483 GCF_003724135.2 Verticillium nonalfalfae | reverse complement strand
TTTTTTTTTTTTTTTTTTTTTTTTTTTTTTTGGGCCATCTTGTTCTGCGAACGGCTTCTTGGACTTGGAGGTGAATAACCTACCGCATCACTCCTCAGTCCACAAGAACCCAGTAGGACCAACCATCTCAGGGCCATCCATGTAACGAGAAGTAATGTGATAGCACTTGATCCCAAGTGAAGACCAAGAAACGATATGTGTCGCTGCGTTGAGACTGCAACGCCTCGAGGTAGAGTAAACCCTACCGAGACAGCCCGTGGCAGAAGAAGCTCACAATAACTCATCAACATCCATATCCACACAGCATCCCTCCTCCAGCGTTGTCGTCGGACACACGCTGTACATTATCAGATTTCGACCGTGACCGGTTGCCTTTCAGATCTCCCCAGGACATCATACAAGCATGCTCAAGGATACTTGTCAGCGCAGCCCCATCAGCCCATGGTTTCCCCCCCATCTCCCGATGAATGCATGAGACGCAACTCACGCAGCCCACCAAAAAAAGGGCATAGGAACAGGCCACAGACTACATCGCAACAAAGCGCCATGCCATCTCGGCCGCCACGTTCCTCCTGCGCCTCCCGTAGCCACAAGGCAAGCCACACGGCGCGTAGCCCGCCCGCGCGCCGCCGCCGAGGCCCCACCCGGCCCCAGAGCCCCCCACGACCCCGACCTTTCTTCTTCAGAGTTTGTCCCTCCTATCGGCGCCTCCCCTTCCGCTCCGGCCTGGGGGGGTCTGTCTGCCGCCCTCCCTCCTTCCAGAAAAGCCCAGAGCCCCCATTGACGTGATTCTCGGCAGGACGCGGACGCAGGGGTCTTCCCCCCTCCGGGCCGCTAGACGCATCGACCCTTCTCCTGACCACCATACCTAACGTACCTAGGTACCCAGGCCTCATCCCTATAAGGCGTCGCCGTGGTCTTTAAGTCCTCCGGATTCCTACCCTGTTCGACTTGCCCCGGTAATGCATGTCGAGTCAAGGCCCTGAACGAGAGAGCGTGCCCCACGACGCAGACACACACACACACACACACACCCCGGCGCGGCCTCTCCGTCGACCAGATCCGTCGTCATCTCCCACGCGCTGAACCCCCTTCATTTCCTCCTCACGGCGTCGCGCATCAGGGATTACATGAATCATGGAGAAATCGTTTCATTCTGCCCTAGACGCCCGGAACGCCTTGAATCATCATCCATCACCAAAAAAGTTCACACAAAAACACCCCGTAGTTCCGGCCCCAGCCCCAAACAAGAAATGCAGCCTGCCTCCGTGTGCCTTTAGATCTCCCCATGTCGAGGCCTCGGCACCTGTGCGCCGTGTAGCGGCCGGAGCGCCCCACGAAATGTGACGACAGATTGGCGGCGCAGAGGCAACTGCCAGACTCTTGCCCAGATCGCGACGCCTCCCGCTTCGTCGTCAGGCGTGTTGCGCTGTCCTCGGGGGAGAACCCGAGGCCCTGGCCCCTCCAGCATGGCATCCTTCATGCGCATCCTGGCGTTTCCGTCTTCCTCCGTCACATGATCCATCGTACAACGACAAACACCTCATGTCGACCACCTCTGCCACCTCATGTGCCACCTCGTGTGTCCGCCCCCCCGGGACTCTGCCCCCCAGGACTCTGCCCCCCAGGACTCTGCCCCCCGGGACTCTGCCCCCCGGGACTCTGCCCCCAGGAACTCAGCCCCCAGGAACTCAGCCCCCAGGAACTCAGCCCCCAGGAACTCAGAGCAGCTCATCGCTGCCGCTGGCGACGCTGGCCTCAATGGCTGTCAAGATGGTGCGCTCGGCAAACACGGGGCCTTGGCCGTCGCACTTGGCGTGGTTCTTCAGCCTCTCGCTGACGTCGCCGACGTCGACGAGCCCGCGCTTGAACAGCTCGTGGTTGATGATGAGGTCCCACGTCGCCCCGGCGGCGAGGAGCCTCTGTCCGTCCTCGGCAATCGCCACACGGTGGCTCGGCGTCTTGTTGTTGTGCTTGGCCAGCAGGTCAGAGTAAAAGTCGGTCGGGTTGTACTCGAGGGGCCCTGTCGTGCGGGGCTCGGGCGAGAGCGAGCCGTGGGGCAGCCCATTGTTCAGGCTCGAGGTGGCGCGCAGAATCTCGTTCTCCGTGGCAATCTTTTGCATCTCGCGCTTGAGGCGCTCGTTCTCCGATGTCGTCTGCTGGGCCTCGGCCTCGAGATTCGCCAGCTTGGCCTCGAGATCCTTGACGTGACGCTCCTTGCGTTCGCGGAAGGCTCGTTGACTGGGGCGGCTCGCTGTTAGCAGGTTCTGTTGGTATGACACGAACAAGGCATGGCACGAACAAGGCCTGGCACGAACAAGGCATGACACGACCAAGGAAAGCATGGACAGGGCAGGGCAGGGCAGAGCAGAGCAGGGCAGGACGTACGCGGCGCGGTTCTGGGCCTTTCTGCGCGACTGGGCCGGCGTCATGTCATCGTCGTCCGAGTTGGAGCCGCCGCGGCGGTTGTGGTCGTCGAGGGCCTCCTGCTTCTGCGCGGCGGCGGCGGCGGCAGCAGCAGCAGCGGCGGCGTCGGGGTGCGGCTGGATGGGCTGCGCGTGGACGCCATGGCCGGCGCCCGCCTGCGACGGCGGTTCCTGTCGATGCTGCTGCTGTCTCACGGTCGGGTTGTTCGGCGGCGTCGGAGGGCCCGGGAAGGGGACCTGGGCGGCGGGGTTGGCGGCCTGGGCCTGCTGGTGGAGGAACTGTGCCTGGTAGTGGTCGAAGCCGCCGAACTGTGGCTGCTGTTGCGGCTGTTGATGCTGGTGCTGGTGCTGGTGCTGCTGGTGCTGCTGGTGCTGCTGGTCGGGTGGGAACTCTGGGTAGGCATCCTGCTCGGTCATGATTGTGTAAGTGCATGGACGCAGGGCGCTAGAACAACTCCGCGCACCAGTCAAGAACAGGTGCCTGTCCCGACAGAGCAAAAACAGCAGCAGAGACATGACTGACAGGTGGGGATGTGGTGTTGAAATCGTCCGAAGCGGCCGAGTTGGAATGTGACGGTGTCAAGGGCGGGATGCCGATGAAGGGATAGGACTGCGCGTTGGCGTAATACTGGTGGGAGAAGTCCATGCTGGGCGACGCCGGGAGGGAGGGGGAGGGAGGGCTGAAGCGATTCGAGTCGATCGTGCGAGTCGTGGGCTCTGGTGACGTGTCCAAGCCAGGGCGGTGCAGTCGTGATCAGCAAAGTCGTCGTTGCCGTCGAGTGAGCGTCGTGGGCTGTGTATGCTGGCGTCTTTGGTGTTGGGACCGACGGTGCGTTTTGATCGAAAGAAAGGGCCCAAGTAAACGGGGAAGGGTTTACGCCATGGATGGCGAAGGGGAAGAAGGAGGGGGGGGAGACAAGAGAAGGGGGGGTGGGGGGAGGGACAGAGGGTTCAAAGGCACTGGTTGACGGCTTTGGCTGTGACTTGCGTCGAGTTCGAGGCGAGGCGAGCCGGAGAGGGGTCCCTTCCTTCAAGTGTGCTCGACGAGGGGGCCTTGGAGGACTCTTCCTTGGAGGACTATTCCTTGGAGGTACTCTTCCTTGGGGGTACCTTCCCTGGCCTCGCTACAGGATCAAAGAGATCAGGGCCAGGCAGGCTACCCGGACTGCTAGGTACCGACCTAGGGTACTCCATGTACCCAGGTAGGTAAGGTACCTAGGTAGGCAAGTAGACAGGCGAGGTAGGCAAGTAGGCAGGCAAGGCAGGCAAGGCAGGGTAGTAGTGCCCCGGGCCCAGCCAGCGTCAGTGCCGGAGCAAGGACCGCCCACCGAGTAAAGTTTGCGTGTCCACGCAAGGGCTGCTGCTGAGGAGGTGGCATTCGATGGATGGCCTGCCTTTGACGGCCTTGTCTGCATGCAGGCAGAGGCCGGCAAGCCCCCCATGCTTGCGCAACGGGTGGAGAGGTGCGCCAATGCGCCAGTGGACCGATGAGCTGGGATCAACAGACTGTGCCTGTGCCGGGCCTGGAAGCACGCCCTGTGCCGCCCGCCGCGTACGTGGTGCAAAACTCAACAGGGCCTGCAGAGTGCCGCACAGGAGGACCCTGGGGTTGGGGGGGGGGAGGCTCGGCATGGCGCCTGGGTAGAGAGGAGAGGCGCCTGGGGAGAGGAGAGCCCGATGTGGTGCACAATGGCGAGGCGGTACACTGGTGGGAGACAAGCTGGAGTGGGTACGAAAGCTGGACCTGAATGGCCACCTCGTACCAACTGCGATTGGCAGGTACCTTAAGGTAGAGAGAGGTAAGGTAGGCAAGGCACCCAGCAACTCACTCATCTCTCCTCCAGTCGACTTCGTACCGCCGGTGAACCCTCTGGCCAGTCGCCCCTCCTTCTGGCCCAGCCTTGCCGTCTGCTTCCTGGCAACCTGCCGTCGGCCAAACGCCATCTTGACACCCCCCCCCGATCGCTGCCATCTGGGCCGCCGTCGCATGCCTGCACCCGCGCCCCCTATACCTCTGACAGCACACCGCGGCCACTAGCGCCACCTCTGCACGATGAATCCCCCTCACAGCTCGACAGCTCGGGGGAGACACAGCATGCACGCAGCAGCAGGGTGACGAGCCGAGGCGGGGCGGCCGAAGAACAAGATGAAACGATGCGAGCGTAGATTGATTAGAATGAATACGTATGATGTATTCAGCAGAGGACAAGACAGAAGAGAGAAAGAAAAAAAACCAAACCCCCTTAGCAATGCGTAAATCATACCTCCCTGGTCGAAGCTTGGTCCTCTTCGTAAACTATCTCCATGCGCCGGGACTCCCGACATGTGTGTGTGTGCGTGTGTGTGTGCGTGTGCCTTGCGCGCATGCACCTGCGACGCAAAGAGAAACCCGCCATGTTCTCTCTCTCTCTCTCTCTCTCTCTCTCTCTTTTCCGGCAGAGGCCTCTTCTTTGGCCAGGGTGGTCTGTGAAGATGTGAGAGACGCCAACCAACCAAACCAACCAACCCCTCCTGTATTCCTCCGCTGGTCTCTCCTCTAACGTTGTGACCCCGGCCGCGGCCCACCCCTGCCCTCGCCATCGCAAGCCGGCCCCTAGTTCTGCTTCTCCGTCTTCTCGTCCACGCCCTCCACGTACGGGTGCTTGATGGTGAGGCACCAAATGTCGAGGTAGTCGCAAATGGTGACGATGACGTCGACGACAAAGCTGCCGTAGACGCCGACGGCCATGCCGAGCATGAGGAACATGTACGAGACCTGGTAGACGCCGTCGCCGAGGGCCGAGGGCCAGCCAAAGGGCAGGCCGAGGGCCAGCAGCTGCGGGCCCAGCGAGTCGATGACGCCAAAGGCCACGGGGATGACGAGCACGTTCCAGTAGGGGAACGGCAGCTTGACGAGGTGCGCCGTGATCATCTGGCCGACCGAGTAGGCGTTGACGATGCCGGCGAAGACGGTGAACGGCACGAGGTGGTTGTGCAGGATCATCGGGTGCAGGTAGAGGTACGAGCCGAGGAAGGCCCACGCCGCGAAGAAGGGCCCCAGCCCGAGGAGGGCGCCGCGCGAGCGGTCGCCGCGCGCGCGCCGCGCCTGGATGACGTTGCGCGTCGACTCGAGCGTGTTGAGCACGAGCACGACGCCGCCCTGGATGAGGTACCACTCGGTGAAGGACGCGTTGTAGATGAACTTGGGCACAAAAGGCAGCGCCGGCACGCCCAGCGTCGGCAGCATCGACTGCGACCAGAACGACGCGCCGCCCTTGTAGCCCGTGACGGTGTAGATGAAGACCATCATGAGCACGCCCTCGACGGGTCCGTTGACGACGCCGAGGGTGAGCTGCTTCGTGTGGTACTCGTCCCACGTCTGTACGTAGAAGGTGAGGAGCGCTGCGGCAGCATTCTGTTAGCGACAGGCACATGAAACAACAAAGCGTGCGCCGGGGCGAGCCGTGACGTACCGGCGGCGAGGACCGCGACAGTCCGCCAGCCCTGGCCGAGGTTCTGCGACCCAGCAAAGATGAGGGCGCCGAGCGACGTGTTGAGAGCATCGACGCCGTGGTCGAAGAGCTCGCCGAGAGGGCCGCTCTGCCTGGTGCGGCGCCTGGTAGTGCAACGTGTCAGTGGGTATTCCTTCGTCTCGCCCTCCCCCCCTGCAGGAGGTGGCCACCGCAGGAGGTTGGCCGGCCGGCTCAAACTTACGCCTGCGACCCGTCGACGGCGTCAAACGTCTGGTACAGGAACAGGCCCGCAGCCCATGAATAGTACACCCACGAAGGGCAGTCCTGGTCGAGCGTGGGGTTGTACCACAGCAGCGTCAAGATGTTGGCGATGATGAAGCTGAAGCCGGACAGCGTGATGAGGTTGGGTGCCATGCTCATGGGGAAGAGCTTGATGACGACGTTGGTGTAAAAGGGCTTGAGGATGTACTTGGACGTCAACGAGTGGTCGACCGACGCATACTTGTACTCCTTGAGGTTCGGCAGGAACTCCTGGCGAACGTAGACCATCTTGTCGGCTTGGCTGCCACGGGCAGACTGATTGATGCGGTTTGCGAGTTATCGAC
>NW_021167539.1:0-6518 GCF_003724135.2 Verticillium nonalfalfae | reverse complement strand
TTTCTTTCTTATATAATAATTAATCTATAATTAATTTAAGGAATTAATTACTTATCTTACTATTTATACCTATATCTTTAGTATTTCCTATACCTCTTTAAAGTTTATATTATATTTTCGAGATAGTTTTCGGGTTTTTATATATTATATTCTACTAACTATCTAGCCTATTTAACTAAATAGAACTTTTACTTTTAATCCTCTTTATAAATTATAATATCTTCAATTTCCTATTTATCTTATTTATCTTCTAATATAAGAAAATAAGTTAATTATTTAGTATTTATTTAGTAATTATATTATAGTTCTAAAGAGGAAATAGGGAATATATTATATATATAAAAATAAATTTTAGGGAATATTATATAATAAGCTTATTCACTTATTCGCTCTATAATTTTAATCTAGATATATCTTAATATAAGCTTCCTATCTATCTTAAAGCGGAAGTTCTTTATAGAGAGTCTTATAACGTCCTTAATATTAAAGGTCTTTAATATATATTTCTTATTATAATTAAAGGCTTAAGTATATATTATATATTATTAATTTTCATTAACCTTTTAGTAAATAATCGTAATCTTCTCTATCCTCTCTTTTACCCTTTAAATTATTATATTATCCCTTAATAATATATAATTAACTATCCTAGAGTAATACTTATATAAGGCTTTAAATAGTAAAACGTTAATAATATTATATATATTATTATTATAAAAGAATTCTATTTCTTTTAAATAATATAGTTACTCTTTTAGCGCTTAATTACTAATATAGCGAAAGTATTTCTCTAACGTTTAGTAAATTCTCTCTATCTACCTATCTATCTAAGGATAGTAAACTATAGAGAGATAATATTTAATTACCCTTTCTTAATAAAATTCTTCTTAGTACTTATTAATAAAGAGCTTATTTTAATTATTTATTATACTTTTTAAGCTCTTAAACCTATATTCTATCTCTTTATAGAGTATTATATTTAAGTTTATAGCTATTAACGTTTTCTAAGTTACTAAGAATTAAATAGTTTTAGTAAATTAATCTATAATTACGAGGATAGAATCGTATTCTAAACTATCGTCTTTTATTATTAAACTTAAGTTTATAATAAAATCTAAAAATATCTCTTAGAAAGGATAAAAGGGAAGTAATAATAATTATAGCTTCTTATATAGCCTATACTTAAGTATTTAAGTTTTTTAGTATATTAAGTATTTAGTAATATATTAATAAATATTAATAGTTATATTTTCCTAGTAAAACTTCCTTTTTAAGAGCTTAAAAGTCTTATTTACTTTAATATATCTTATTTAAGGGTTATTATAATATTATTTTAATAGCTTTCTTTAGAGTATTCCTTATATAAGGATTATTAATCTTCCTTTAAAAAAGAGAATACTTTAATTATTTAAAATCTAGCTTTCTCTTTTTCTAACTTATTAGCTTATATTCTCTTTATAAGAAAAGTATTCTAGGTTAATAGTTTATAGTCCCCTAACTAAGTCCTTAAATTCTTAGATAGAAGTAAATTATAATATTATTTCGTTCTTTATAAGCTCTTTTATTATTAAATATAGAATATATTAATTTAGAATAATAACCCTAGATTCGTTTAATTCTTTAGACCTCTTTATAGTCTTTTAATAAACTATTACTACTCCTTTAATCTTAGCTATTAAGCTATAAGAACGGGGATTAGCTTCCTTTTCCGCTTTATTTTCTATAATAGTATAAGTATATTTTACCTTTCGTTTAGGGGGTAAAGGCCCCCTCTCCTTAGAGCTATAATATTCTTTTAATATTAAAGTAAGCTTTTATCTTTATAATATAGCCTAAATAGCCTAGATATAAGCTCTATTTATAATATCTTTTAATTTAATTTTCGTAATTATTTACTAAATATCTATAATTAAGTCTTTTATTAGCTAAAGCTTCTTAGATAATATAAAAAGTATATTATTTATTAATACTTATTCCCTTATATAATTTAATCGTTTTAAAAGATTATTTATAGGGTTTATAGTTTTAGGCTAATATTAGATTTCGAAATCGAAAGATAATAATTAATATATTTATTATATAAGCTTTCTTTAAAAGTCTCTTATTAAAGCTTATATAATACCTTTAAAGGCTTAATAATTAATTAATATTATAAAAACTTAATTTATACTTTTAAAATAATAGCGTTAATACTTTAAGCTTTCTATTATTACGAGTAGCTTTTATTATCTAATTCTTTATTATTATTCTATTAATAATAATTTTCGTAAATAATAAACGATAAATCTTTAATTACTTTTATATTTTTAGCTAAAGATCCCTAAAATAGTATTATTTAGTATATTAATTTTTATTTAGCTTTTTAATATATAATTTTAATATTATAGAATTATAATAATAATAAAAATAAATTTTAATACTTTAAATATCTATTATACTTTAAGTAATTACTTAAATAGCCTTTTTTTAACTTTTATAGTATTTCCTTTTAATAATATTAATAAAAGGGTAATTATCTTAGAGTAATATACTTCCTAGGCGAGTAGACTACCTAGGCGAGTAGACTACCCTATTATACTTATCGATATATAACCTCTACGAAATTAACTATAATACCGAAAATTAATTCGTCTCTACTCGAAATCGTCTACTCCGATATAATCTATATATACTTAATACGATCGGATATTATATCCGGGCTAGCTATAGTTACTATACCTCGGCGTAGTCGTAGAGGATTATATCCGGCGATTATTATTCGTATAGTTTTCTTATTTTACGATTACGTTTAGATCTTTCTATTTAATTAAAACCTAAGCTTAACTTATAGTAAAAGGTCCTTTATACTATATATAGGTTTTTTTAACCCTATAATATTTATTAATAGCTATAAGCTCTTACTAATTAATCTTAAACTCTTCGTTAATAAGAGTATATTTATATATTATAATTTATATTACTTTACTTTATTATTTAATAGCCTTAATAATTAACGTTAAAGAGCTTCCTTAATATCTCCTAATCCGATTAATAATATAGTCGGTATATAAATTAGCTTTAATAGGGTTATTAAGCGTCTTTAGTACTTAAGGTTCGGGTAACTTAGTATTACTCCTAGGAGGTATTAGAGTCTTCTATATTACTATTAGCTTTAAAATAATATAATCTAGGTTATAAGGAATAAGCCTAGTACCCCGAAAGCCCGCTTATATATTTTTTTCCGTAAAAGTCTCTTTAAATATAATAGAAAATGCAATAAAGAAGTCCTCTTTAGTAATATACTATATACTTACTTATAATATTATCTCGATTTACTTATTATAGGAAGCCTTTAGTAATCCGAAATAAGTAATATTAAGAGGCTAGAGTAAATACGATAAATAGGTAAATATATAGAGAGGTATAATATTATTATTCTTATAATATTAAAGGAATTTATCGGAGTAATAACTTTCGTATTTATCGAGGATAAAGATACGAAATATATTAACTATTTATAGTTTTATATAAAGATCGAAATACTTAATCTATTCTCGGCCTCTCTTATTTATTATTTACCCGTTTTCGGTTATTATAATAATTATCTATAGTAGTAATAGGCTATCTCGATATT
Source organism: Verticillium nonalfalfae (assembly GCF_003724135.2). Classification (NCBI taxonomy): domain Eukaryota; kingdom Fungi; phylum Ascomycota; class Sordariomycetes; order Glomerellales; family Plectosphaerellaceae; genus Verticillium; species Verticillium nonalfalfae. The sequence goes on along the minus strand of NW_021167539.1, from coordinate 2,905 downwards.
AGCTTTTAAGTCGGGTTTTACTTACGACGATAATAAATAGCGGGACTATATAGCTAGACGTACTAATACTTTAAATAACTATAACCTATTCCCTATTCCTAGGCTATACTATTAAAGGTTTTAAAGACCTTTTTACGCTTATAACGACCTTTATAATATAAAGAACGCCTATTATAAACTTAGTCTCGTCGAAGTTATAGATATCGGACTCCGCTATGCTATATTTCGCGACTATATTCACTATAAGCCGAAACTAGTCCCGAATTTTCGTTAAATCTTCGTATTTAACTCTCTTATAATCGTAGATACGATAATATTTCGATTTAAGTTCTAGGTATCGCTTAATAAACGATATAATCTAATTCTTTCCGATATATCTATTAGTACGTATACGGAGTAGTCGATTAGCTATATCCGCTATATAAGCTAGCTAGGGCGGGAATCCTTATAACTCGAGCTTCTTTATATACTAAAGAATCTCGGATTCTTCTAAATCGTTTAATCGTCGAGAGTTAGGTATTATATCGCGTTAGGTATAAGTCCTATTAAGTCGTCGGTTAAGTATCGTTCGTAGAACGTTAAAGGTCTTCGTAATTAACCTAATACTTTAATTTAAAGCTTATTTAAAAGCCTAGATCGTACTACGAATATACTCTTTAATAGAAAGCGATTCTATACTAGTAGGTAGAGTTATTACGTCTTAAATATATCGATGCGTCGAGTCGCTATAGGGTGGTCTACTCGCCTAGGTAGTCCACTCGCCTAGGAAGTATATTATATTATATAATAAATATAATATTAACTCGAAATTTAGAATTTATTTTTATATTTAACTATAAAGCTAAAAAGGTTAATTACGTAATTATTATTATTATTTTTATTATCTATTAACTAAGCTAAGTCCTTATTTAATAATTCGCTACTTAATTCTATAACTAAATATCCTTAATTTTATAAATCGGTAATTAATATTTAGTTTACTATTCCCCTATTCGTTTAAATAAGTATTACGATATCGTTTATAGTATTTATAATATTAGTTTTTTAAAACTTCTAGAATTTCCGGAATTTAGCTTAATTTTAGTTAAGTATCGTTTAATATTTAAGCTTACGTATATTAATAAAGAGCTTTTATTCGCTAAATAGTCTAGACTTAAATAGATTCTATTTAGGGTTTCTTAGGTATTACTTATTAGGTTCTAGGGTCTAGAATTATCTTCTAAGTTTAGGCTCCTATACGTCCTTTTTATTAAGTTATCGGGAGTTTCTTCGTTAAGATCTTAATAAGTAATTTAATTAGATTAAAGGCCTTTATACTCTATAGAGGTAATTCTATTTCTATCCGATTATTAATCTTTAGATTTTCTCTATAAAAACTTTATAGCCGATATACTTTATTAACCTCTTAAGGCCTATAATTAATATAGCCTTTATCCGATTATAGACGATTATTAAATACTTATTTAGTAGTTTTTTAGCGGATTTAATAAACTATATAACTTTATTTATAAATAAGCGGAAATTAGAGCGATTAATAATATCTTAGAATATAAATCGTATCTTTCTTAGCCTCTCTTTAACCTCTTCTTATAATAGTTTAAATCTTTAGAGGAGGAGGTTAGTCTATATTTTTAATCCTTTATTAGTTCCGATTAATAAATAAAGCCTTAAGTCGGAGTTTATATTATTTATATATTACGTTAAAGCTATCTTTAATAGATATTAATATAAATTACTAAATATAATAGTTTAGTAATTTAAGCTTATAATTATATATTATTCGATTATATCGATAAATCTATAAACGTCCTATTAGACTATCTTTATACCCTTTTACTATATATTTAGTTTCTCCTCGAAATAGAGGGGTAGGTTAAAGAACTTAATATCCTTTAATTTAAACTTAATAGTTTAATCGTCTTTAGCGTTATTTCTACGGAGCTTAAATAGTTTATATATAATTACTAGGTTTAATATTATATATTAAAGTTAAAGGGCTATAGGCTTATAGTAGGCTTTAGGTTATTATTATATTAATAAAGGCGCTTAAATAGGATAATATATCTTTAATTATCGAGAAAGTATTTCCTTTATTAATATTAAGCTATTATTATAGTTATAGTTACTTAGGTTATTTAATAGTTAATAGTATTTATTTATAGTATTTTAAATATATAATTAATTATAGAATAATATATTTCTTAGAATAATAATTCTAATTCTATATTCTTCCTTAATTATAGATCTTATTATTAATCTTCTTAATATTATTAACTTTAAGTTTTATTACTTAACCGGGGACGAAGTTCGTAATCTCTTTAATTTATTAGTAATTTCGCTTACTAAGGTCGTTATCTCCTAGTAATTATAGTCTTTATTTAATTCTTTAAAGGTTTCCGGGTCCCCTTCTTTAATAATTACTTTTTTATATACTCTTCGTTAATCGTCTATAGCTTAAGGGAAGCGTTTTAGCTTAAATATCTATTATATTAATACTTTTATAAGGCTATTCCTAAGTACTCGTTACTCTACTTAGATATAGGCCGTAATAAAAGATAATATAAGATTCTATTATAAAATCTTCTTAATTTCTATACTAAGTTCCTTTTCTTCTATTATTAGTAAGGCCTCTCTAAAGTAAGACTCCTATTTATCTATAATAAATAGCTAGAAAGTCTCTAGGTATTAATCTAGCGCTTTAATAAGTAAACGGATTAATATAATTCCTAAAGAGAATTTTCTAATAAACTTTCTCTTTAGGACTTAAAGTATAGACTACTCCCTTAACTATATAATATATAATCGATTTAGCTCGTTTAAATTAATTATTACTATTTAATATAATCGTAATTACGGGGACCTATAATCTTAGATCTTAAATACTTAGTTTATAGTATTATATTAA
>NW_021167538.1:0-6800 GCF_003724135.2 Verticillium nonalfalfae | reverse complement strand
TATTAAGCCTATTAAAGTTATTCTATATATACCCCTCTATAATATTACTAAGATTCTAAGTTAATATATTAAGCCTATTAACTATAAATAAGAAACTAATAGCTATTACTAAGCTAAAATACTTAATATTATTATTAGACCTAGAGACTTATCTAGGAATAATAGGATAATTATATAGATTTATACTATATTATTAGCTAAAGGTTAAACTATTAGAAGATAGAAAGATAGCCCTATTTAAATAACTCTATAAAGAGGGTAAAGTCGATCTTTAGAAGAAAATAAATAAATATACTTAAATAATATATACCTTAAAGCGGACCTTTATTTTAATAGGAGAGGAAAAGGAAGTATTCTATACTCTATATTAAGAATTAATATAGCCGACTCTACTATATTACTATAACCCTAATAGAATTATATTCTTTAAGATAGATATTAATAATAAAGGTTTCGGACTCTTTATATTCTATATAGATACTTATTAGGATAGTAGATATATCTCCGAGAAAGTAATATATTTAGTTATATTCCTTAATAGACTAACTATAAAGTTAGAGGCCTTAGCTAAAGCTATAGAGCTAGAAATAGCTTATCTAATATAGGTAATATAGAAGCTATAAATATTAATCTAATCCTTCTAATACTTAGTAATTATATTAATAGATTATTAAACGGTAAAAGGGATAATTAATTATATTAATCTTATAATAGTAGATATTAATAAAGTAAACCTAAGACTTATATTAATAGTAACTTACTTAAATTAATTCTACCTCGATATAATATATATATTTAATAAAATAAACCTTATTCCTAATATTCTCTTAAAGCTATTTATTACTAAAGATAAGTTATATTAATAGGAATAAGATCTTAAACTATAGTTATAAGTCGATTATAAGCTAGACGATATATAGGACGACTCTATATACCTATTAAGCCTATATATAGAAATATATATTACTCTCTAATAGAGAATTATAAATAGATACTAAATAGATATATATTATAAGAATATTCTATAATAGATCTAAGACCTAAGAAAACGGAAATATAGATTAAAGACTAACCTCTTAGCCTTTAAGGAAAATAATAATTTATTATATAATATCGAACTAAGTAATAGCTAACGATAGCTATATATATTAAAAGTAATTATACTTAAATTACTTTAAATAATATATAATAGAGGATATTACTTCGGATTAGATAAAATACTCTATAAATTAAATAATATATAGTTTAAAAGTAAACGATAAATAGTAAAAAAATAATAGAGATATTATCCCGAATACTTTATATTCTCTATAAATAGAGATAAACCTCTTAATAAACTATAACCTATCTAGATATTAATAAAGCTATTCTATATTATTATAATTAACTTTATTATCGGATTACTTAGGGTATTAATATAATACTTATTCTAGAGATTATTAGACTTAATAATATAAATCCTCGATTTAATAATAATAGTAATAAATATATATTCTAAGAAGACCCTATTTATATTAAGTAATATAGAATATAATACTAAGGATTAAGCTATCCTCTTTATTAAAGGTCTCTTATCTACTAATTAAGGTCTATTATTAGTAATTATCTCTAATAGAGACCTTAAATTTATTAATTTATTCTAAAAGAATATATTTAAAGTATTCGAAGTTAATTTATTATTTTCGATAATATAATACTTATAGATTAATAGTTTATTAGAGTAAAAAAACTAAATAATCGAGATAGCCCTAAGATATTATATATTATCGTTTAATATACTTTAAATAGATATTCTAATTCTACTTTAATTTACCTTTAATAATAATAAATAATATATAATTAATTATACTCTAAATAAACTCCTATTAGGATTTAAGCCTATTCTAGCTACGGACTAACTAACTATTAAGATATAGGATATAGAAACTATCGAGATAATAAAGAAACTATATTAATAAGAGGTATAAATATCTATAGTTTATATATAGGCTAAAGTAAAGAAAGCCTATAATAAGAGATATTAGCCTATATACTTTAAGATTAGCGAGAAAGTATTCCTTAAATTAAATAAAGGATATAAACTTCTTAGTAGACTATTAAGGAAATAGAGTTAATAGTATATTAGACTTTTTACGATCTTAGAAAAGAAAGGCCCTTTAATATATAGACTAAAGTTCCTAGTTAAATAGAGAGTATATAATATAATATCTATTAAGTAGTTAATTCTATACCCCTTTAATAATAACCCTTAAGTATAGTAATTATCCGCTATTAAATTAGTTTTATCGGAGGCTAATAGAGAATAATATAAAGTTAATAGACTATTAGATAGATATACGAGATAACTATTAGGATAGCTATATCTATAGTATCTCGTTAAATAGAAAAGCTAGGGAAATAAATTTAACGAGTAAATATATTATATAGATATACTATATATAGTAAATAACTTATTATATAAATATAAAGCTAAATACCCTATAAAGGATATAGAAATCTATCGTCCTAGCTATTATAAACTAGAGATAATAATAGTCGACTATATTCTAATAATAAATATTAAGATAAAGATCTAATTATAGGGACTAAATAGTAGTTTAGTAAGATAGGTAAATAGAAGACTAAAATAATAATAGAAAGAATAGGATATAGATATACTATTAATATATTATATTTTAGATATTATTAGCCTTCTATATAATAATATACTCTATACTTCGCTATTAACCTTCCTTTTAATCCGAATAATATTTAATACCTATAACTCTAAGATACTAAGTTATTCCCTATACCTTTCTATTTAATAATAATATTATTATTACTTTATATTAGAACCGATTATATCGAAACCTAAATTATTAATAAGAATAACTCTTAATACTAAGGAGATAAGGGAGTATACTCTATAAGTATAGTAATAGGCTAGAGACGAGATCGAGTATATAGATACTATAATAATATACCTCTAGTAAATAAAATTAGTAATAAATAATATCTATATATCTCTTAATAACTAAGCTATTAACGATAACCCCTTCTCTAAGAATATTATAGCTAGGAATATAGCTAATAAGAATATTAATATTAGATATATTACTTAGACCTAAGACGATACTTAGACTAATAGCGACCCTCTAAGTAAAGAGGAAATAGATATAAAAGAGATTCCTACGCTTAGAGTAAAGAAGATTAAAGCTAAGGCTAAAGGACTTATAAGTCTACTAGAGCTATAGATCTTTAATATATTAGAATTAGATATAGGAAACCCTATAGAGTTAGAACCTGAGTATTTAGATATTTAGTTTCCTAGAGATAATAATAGGCTATAGGTCTAGCTAGAGCTATAATAATATAAATATAATATAGGAAATCGAATTAATAGAGTAATAGAACGTATCCGTACTACTTTAGGAAAAAAGTATATTAACGATTACTTTATCTTCTCGTAGATCTATAATAAAGAGTAAAGCGTTATACCTTTATTAATATATATAATAGTTAATACTTTTATTAACTTTATTCTTAATAAGGAATATAATATATTCTAGACTAAGTCTAGCGGCTACGAGTATAATATCTAATTAAGGTTTTAGTAAACCTTATTCTTTAAAGATTAATATAGAGGTAAATACGTCCTATACCTAGTAAAGTATATCCGCTTCTACTTAATAAACCTAGGTAGTACTTAGTTTTAAGCTATAATTATTAAATAAATATTCTCCTATCCTATAATAAGATATCCGCTCCTATATAGCGTAATCCGTAGTACTATCTATAACCTATATTATTAAGCGGAGATAATAGAGACCCCTTTCCTTAATAATTAATATAGTAGAGAGCGATTTATATAATTATAAGCTATATATAATATTATTCTTAATATTAAAGCTTTTACCTAGAGTTTACTTAAATCTAATAAACTTACTAATATCTACTATAAATAGCTATTCTTCTTAAAGGATATTTAGAAGGATAGTAATAGCTATTTTACGGATTTATTTATATTAATAGATTTAATAGAGAAAGGTAAATTTATATTAATTATCTATTAATAGAGATATAATAAAGCTTACTATTAATTAAAGTAAAACGACGTCTTGCTCCCTTTCTTAATAATCGTACTATTTAACGTCCTATAGTTAATATATATTAAAATAAGAGAGAATGATTTACTTAATAATAATAAGCTTAACCTATTTAATAGATAGCGATACTTAAGAGTACTAAGTAATATTCTTAAAAGATAGTAGACTATAATTACTAAGACTATTAAAGGATAATTACTTATATAGAAGGATTTAAATACGATTAAGCTTATAGAGAAGATTAAATATCTAAATATATAGATTCTAAATTAAATAAATAGAATAAAATAAATATAATATTATTACTCGATATATCGGGAAAATAGAACGACTTTATTATTATATAGAGAGAAATCTTAATATAAATAGATAGTATAATAATAGAGATAGCTTAACTCTATAATAAGGCCTCTTAGCGATATAACCTATATACTTTAATTAAATTAATTTATAATAGGATTAAAGCTTTAGAAAACGTAATAAATAGAGTAAATAGTAGAATATAATTATTAATTTCTATAACCTCTATTATAGAGTATAGATTACTAATATTATTATTACTAACTAGATCCTCCTCCTTAGTAGAGATAGGCTCCCCTATCGGAACTATATAATAAACGCCGACGAAAGTACTCTAAGTCGTACTATACTCGAGGCGCTTATCCCTAATAAGTACTCTACTACGACTTACGTTTTAATAAACTATTACTATAAGTAGCTCGTTGCTAAATATAACGAATCTAAGCTCTAGTACTAAGGCTAAGACTATAGCTATAGTAAGTTTATTATTAACTATAATAGGATTATCCTCTACGATAATAGTAGTAAAGTAAGTAATTATAAGCTTTTCGCTAAATATATTACCCGCTAAATTAGATATATTTAGCGAAGATAAGCTATAGGAGGAGTCGCTATAGCTAAAGGGAAAGAAGTATACTAGATAAGCTACTAAGTAGCTAACGACTAAGTATTACTATAATAGACTTTAAGTCTATAGTAAATTAATACTAAAATAAAGAATAAAGAATTAGCGGATTAATATTAAGAGGGGGAATTAAAGATTAGCGGATTAACTAGAACTATACTATTAGGGATTAGAATATAATAAGAACGATACGAACGAGGTAATAGGACTAGAAGGATAGGAGGATAGGCCTATACGATTAGGAGTCTAGGAGTTTAGGCGTTTAGACTAGATATTAGTTAACTATACGGATACGGTTCCTCGAGGAGGCGGTAATATTAAGGGCACCCGTGGAAGGCGCTCTAGCCCTAAGCTCCTAGCGGACTTATACTCCGCCAGAGTCCTATAACTAGATCACTCCACTCCTAGATAAAGGTATCGGCCTAGATACTAATAGCCTTATATAGCTTAACCATTTATAATACTCTATACGTGCCCCTAAGTAAGGTCTAATAAATACTATTATATTTAAAGCTTATTATAATAGCGTTTCTTAATTAATAGATTAATTTCTAATTTAATACATTTCTTAATATTAAGCTATAATAGTTTATTATTATTATTTAAAATATTTAATTCTATAAATAGAATAATTATTTTATTTTTAATCTTACTTTTAATTATAATTAGAATAAGCTTAATTATAATAGATAAAGCCTTAATAGACTTAAGTATTATTAATATAAATATAATTATAAATATAGACGTTAATATAATTAAGGAAGAGGATATAGCTAATTATTATATTATAATTAATAAAGAAGTTTAATAAATAAAGGATAATAATAGTTTTATTAAAGTTTATTAAAATAATATTTATATTAATAATAATCTTATTAAGGATAATTATTTAGATTACGATTTATTTATTTATATTAATAGAATCTTTATTAAGGTCTCTATATTTACTATTAAAGACGATTATATTAATAATAATAAAATTAGAAAGTATTATTCTATAATAGATATTATAGAGATTAAAGACTAAGTCCTATTATTAACTCCTTTTATTATATCTTCTAAAATCTTTACTTTATTATAAATAGACTTTATTAAAATATATATATCGCTTAGAGAAATATCGTTTTATATTACTTTATCCTAGAGTCGAGATACTTCTATCGATATATTATCTATATAAACTAAAATTATAATTTAAATAGTAACGATCTTATTCTATTTTCTAATAATCTAGTATAAAAGCGCTATTATTAAGTCTATTAATATATTAAGCTTAGACTCTATATATTCTAAGATATAATTATTCCTTTAATTATAATTATTATTATCTTTTATAAATTTAATAATTAATTTAATAATCTTATTAATAATTATATATTATCTTTTTAATAAATTTACTAAAATATATAAGAATTATTATCTATTAAAGGTAATAAAGTCTTCTTCGTTATTAAATAAGAATAACTCGTTTTTATTTATATCTTTTAATATAAAGATTAAGACTTTAAAAAGTATTATAATAAAGAAAAGTAATAAAATATCGTTCTATTCTAATTAATAGTAAACTTTATTATATTTTTATTAATAAATAATTAAAGTAAATTTACCTTTCTCTATTATATCTATTAACGTACTTCCTAGGCAAGTAGACTACTTAGGTAAGTAGACTACCTTATTATACCTATCGATATATAACCCCTACGAAATTAACTATAATACTGAAAATTAATTTATTTCTACTCGAAATCGTCTACTCCGATATAATCTATATATACTTAATACGATCGGAT
>NW_021167537.1:0-6821 GCF_003724135.2 Verticillium nonalfalfae | reverse complement strand
ACTTCGCTAATATATCTAATATTACCCTCTATTTCGATAATATATACCCCTTTTAGTTAAAGGCTAATTAAGATACTAATAGCTAAATAGTTAGCTAAGAAGTTAATAATCCCCTATATAAGTATTATTTTAGTAAATTAGCGACTTAGCTTAGTATTAAGTATATTACTAGCTATTCCGATAATAAATATATTTCTTATAAATTTAATAAAAGCGTTTACTTTATTATAAATTTACTAAGTTTTTTAATAATACTAGCTAATATAAATAGATTCTAAAGCCCTTTTATAAGCTTATTTAATATATTTAGTATAAGGTTATTAATTAGATAATCGATAATAGTAAAATTAACTTTAATAATTATTTATCGAAATAATATATTTAGTACCTTTCTCGCTTTATTAAAATAATTAAATATTTTAAAAAGATATCTAAGATTACTATTAACCTAATTAATAATAGCTAATTTTATAATACTATAAATTACGTTAATTCTCCTAAGTTTCGCTTTATTAATCTTATAATATATACTTACTAAGATATCGTTAATATACTTTTTATTATCTCTTTAATTACATTATTCTATAAATTCCTTAACCGATTTTTTAATATTACTTCGCTATCTAACTCTTTCTTTTCTAAGTTAAGCCCTTAAGTCGTAAAGCCTTAAAAGAAGCTATAGTAATTTATTAACTTAGTTATATTATCTACTATTAAGAGGCTAATACTTTAGAATTTACTCTATTTAACCTTAATATAGAGCTATACGATTATTTATTAAATAACGAAGATAAAGCTTACTCTATTTATAGTAAACCTAATATCCCTTTTAATCTTAAACTTATTAATCTTTTAGAGGAAGCCTTTAATAGTAATAGCCTTATCTATTTATATATTTAGGGCGCTAAATATCCTAATCGTACCCCCGCTAGCTAACCGTCCTCCTATATTTCCCGGAATACTAAAGTAATAGTAATTATTATCGAGGATTATTAAGACGTTACTTTTACTAAGAAGGAGGCTATAATTAAGAAGAAAGAAGAGGCTATTAAGAAATAAGTAATAGCGAAAGCTACTAAAATTAAAGTAATTAGAGAGAAGAAGGTCGCTATTATTAAAGTAAGGTTTTATAAAGCTTAGGAGGATTTTCGCTATATTATTAATAACTTTAATATTTTTATAATAATCTTAGATAATAATAATATAATAGAGGATTCTACTCCTAGCTTTAGCGTATCTTTATTCTCTAATCGTTTAGCCTTTTATAGCGTTATTATTAATTCTTTAATAAATCGCTTTAGCCCTCTTAATAAAGAACTCGCTAATTCTATTAAGAAGAAGAGCTAAACGCCTATTACGTCTTTAGCGAAGAAGACTAAGCCTATTATATACTTTAATAGTACTAAAAAGACTCCTATATTTAAGGTTTCTACCCCTTAGGGTTCTATCTTTAAGGCTTCTAGTAGCTTAAAGGGTAATTTAGCTAAGCGTTCTACCCTAGCTCCGGCCTCTAGCCGCTTAGCGAAGAGGGCTTAGCTAACCCCCTAGAAGACTATCCGTATCGCTAGCGTTAATAAATTAATTACTAAGAGTAAGGAGGCTAAAGCGATCGAAGAGGCTAAGGAGAGTAAGGATATTAAAAACGAGTTAGTCGCTAAAGGTTCAGAGGGCGAGGGCGAGTTTAATCTAGAGTAGCTTTTTTTTTTTTTTTTTTTTTCTTTTATTTAAACTAAAGATAAAGGAATTAGCTACCCGATAATATTAACTAAAAGGCTATATCGTATCGACTTATTAGTAAATTAATAGTACTATTAAAGGTCTAGTATTAGAGTTTTATTTTCTTTCTTATATAGTAATTAATCTATAATTAGTTTAAGGAACTAATTACTCGTCCTACTATTTATATTTATATCTTTAGTATTTCCTATATCTCTTTAAGGTTTATATTACGTTTTCGAGATAGTTTTCGGGTTCCTATATATTATATTCTACTAGCTATCTAGCCTATTTAATTAAATAGAACCTTTACCCTTAATCCTCTTTATAGGCTATAATATCTTCTACTTCCTATTTATCTTACTCGTCTTCTAATATAGGAAAATAAGTTAATTATTTAGCGTTCGTTTAGCGATCGTATTATAGTTCTAAGGAGGAAATAGGGAATATATTATATATATAGGAGTAAGTTTTAGGGAGTATTATATAATAAGTTTATTCGCTTATTTATTCTATAATTTTAATTTAAATATATTTTAATATAAGCTTCCTATTTATCTTAAAGCGGAAGTTCTTTATAGAGAGTCTTATAACGTCCTTAACGTTAAAGGTCTTTAGTATATACCTTTTATTATAATAGAGGGCTTAAGTACGTATTACGTATTACTAATTTTCGTTAACCTTTTAATAAATAGTTATAATCTTCTCTATCTTCTCTCTTACCCCTTAAATTATTATATTATCCCTTAGCGATATATAATTAACTATCCTAAGGTAGTACTTATATAGGGCTTCGAATAGTAAAACGTTAATAATATTATATATATTATTATTATAAAAGAATTCCGCTTCTTTTAAATAGTATAGCTATTCTTTTAGCGCTTAATCGCTAATATAGTAAAAGTATTTCTCTAGCGTCTAATAGGTTCTCTCTATCTACCTATCTATCTAAGGGTAATAAGCTATAAAGAGATAGCGTTTAATTACTTTTTCCTAATAGAATTCTTCTTAATACTTATTAATAAAGAGCTTATCTTAATTATTTACTATATTTTCTAAGCTCCTAAACCTATACTTTATCTTTTTATAGAGTATTATACTTAAGTTTATAGCTATTAATATTTTCTAGGTTATTAGGAATCGAGTAACTTTAGTAAACCGATCTATAATTATAAGGATAGAATCGTATTCTAAGCTATCGTCCTTTATTATTAGATTTAAGCTTATAATAAAATCTAAAGATATCTCTTAGAAAGGATAAGAAAGAAATAGTAATAATTATAACTTCCTATATAGCTTATACCTAAGTACTTAAGTCCTTTAATATACTAAGTATTTAGTAATATATTAGCGGATATTAATAGCTATATTTTCCTAGTAAAACTTCCTTTTTAGGAGCTTAAAGGTCTTATTTACTTTAATATATCCTATTTAGGGGTTATCGTAATACTATTTTAATAGCCCTCTTTAGAGTATTCCCTATATAGGGATTATTAGTCTTCCCTTAAAAAGGAGGGTACTTTAATCGTTTAAAGTATAGCTTTCTCTTTTTCTAGTTTATTAGCTTATATTCTCTTTATAGGAAAAGTATTCTAAGTTAATAACTTATAATCCCTTAACTAAGTCCTTAAATTCCTAAATAAAAGTAGGCCGTAATACTATTTCGTTCTTTACGAGCTCTTTTACTATAGAACGTAAGATATATTAATCTAGAATAGTAACCTTAGACTTATCTAATTCCTTAGACCTCTTTATAGTCTTTTAGCGAGCTATTACTATTCTTCTAGTCTTAGCTATTAAATTATAAGAACGGGGATTAGCTTCCTTTTCTACTTTATTTCTTATAATAACGTAAATATATCTTACCCTTTACTTAAAAGGTAAAGGCCCCCTCTCTTTAGAGCTATAATATTCTTCTAATATTAAAGTAAGCTTCTATCCTTATAGTATAGCCTAGATAGCTTAGACGTAAACTCTACTTATAACGTCTTTTAGCTTAATTTTCGTAATCGCTCGCTAAACGTCTATAATTAAGTCTTTTATTAGCTAGAACTTCTTAGATAATATAAAGAGTATATTACTTATCGACGCTTATTCCCCTATATAATCTAATCGTCTTAAAAGACTATTTATAAGGTTCGTAGCCCTAGGTTAGTATTAGATTTCGAAATCGAAAGACGATAATCGATATACTTATTATATAAGCCTTCCTCGAAAGTCTCTTATTAAAGCTTATATAATACCTTTAAAGGCTTAATAGTTAATTAATATTATAAAGATTTAATTTATACTTTCGAGGTAATAGCATTAATACTCTAAGCTTTCTATTATTATAAATAGCTCTTATTATTTAGTTCTTTATCGTTATTCTATTAACGATAACTTTCGTAAATAATAAATAATAGGTCTTTAGCTACTTTTATATTTTTAATTAAAGATCCCCGAAATAGTATTACTTAACGTATCGGTCTCTATTTAGCCTTCTAATATATAATCCTAATATTATAGAATCGTAATAGTAATAAAAGTAAGTTTTAATACTTTAAATACTTATTATACTTTAAATAATTACTTAAACGGCCCCTTCTTAACCTTTATAATACTTCCTTTTAATAATATTAATAAGGGGGCAGTTATCTTAGAGTACCCTTTAATAAATCGTTAATAGAAGTTTATAAATCTTAGAAATACTTATATATCCTTAAAGGATTTAAGTAATTATTAATTAGCGATTACTCGGATATAGTTTAGATCTATAATTATACTTTCTTTAAAGATAATAAACCTAAGGAATTCTATTTTATCTTAGTAAAATAAGTACTTTAACTATTTTATATAAAGCTTAAAATCCTAGAATCTCTTTAGGACTTATTAGAGGTAAGCTATATATTCTTCCCTTATCCTTAAGTAGATTAATATATCGTCTAAATAAGTAATATAGAAATCGTCTAATAACTTAGTAAAGGCTTAATAAACGTATACCTAAAATGTAATAAAAGTATTCGTAAATCTAAATAATATTATTATATATTTATAATACTTATATTAAGTATAGAAAGTAGTTTTCTATTAATTACTTCCCTTAATATAAATCTAATAATAAACGTCTTAGATATCTATTTTAGAGAAGTACTTTACTCTAATTAAATAGTCTAGGAGCTCGCTAATTAAAGGGAGGGGGTATTAATTCTTAATAGTAATTATATTTAAACCCTAATAGTCTATATATAAGTATAGATTCCCATCCTTCTTTAATACGAATAGAATTAAGGCCTTTACTAAGTTAATAAACTTCTTAATTCTACTTATAGCTTCTCCTTTAGCTATATAGTAGCGTAACTCTTCTAACTACTTCTAGGATAATAGATAGATTAAGCTATAAAGAGGTTTAGCCCCTTTTTTTAGGTCTACTAAGTACTCTATATCTTTTAGTATTAATAACTCCTTTATTAAAGTTTCGGAGAATATATCCCCGAACTCCGTAAATTCTAAAAGGAGTATCTTAATCTATTCTTTACTAAAAAGAGGTTTATTAATAATAGGTATTATTATATCTAATATTATAGCTATCGCTTAGGTAATATACGCTATATAAGCTTTAGCTTTATCCTTAATTATAATTTTTATAAATTCCTTAAAGTCTATATTAAATGTATAGCTTTATATAAAGGACTAGGTAATAGTATCTACTTTAATACCTTCCTTATTTATACTATCGTTAAATAGAAGGATATATCTTAATCCTTCGGGCTATTCTATATATACGAATAACCGATATAATAATTAAGGGCGGTTCTATATATTTAATAAATAGAAAGATAAAGTAAATAATCCCTAATTATTCGCTAATTACTTATTAAATATTTATAGTTCTAAGGCTTTAATACTTTTTACTTTTTATAGCTTTAATAATTAAATAAAGATAAAGTTAATAATATCTATAATAGCGTTAATATCTAAATTAATAGAGAATTTAATCTTTTTTCCCTATTAAATAGTAATTACTAATATTCTCGTAGCTTTCCTAATATTTAACTTTAGCGTAGTATCCTTTAGATCGAGATTTATATTAAGTCGTTTTCCGAAAATTCTATTATTTTAATACCTTTAAATTTAAATAACTAGATATTAATAACTATAGCTTTACTATATAACTCGGACTAAAAGTACTTCTATACTTAGTACTTAGGCTTATTATAATAGAAGTATATATTTAACGATATTAAGGAGGTAATACTTTAGCTACTTAATAGAGTTCTCGCTAAGTACGGGTTTAGGTTTCTTAGTTATTATAATATAAAGCCTCTATTATAATATAAAGGTTATCCTCTCTTTATTAGTAATTAATCCTAAGGGACTCCTCTTATAAGGATCCCGTATCTAAATATAGTATTTCGGGGTTCTCCTAGGGTTAATTAAGAGTAAATTCGTTTTTTATTCTCTTATTATTTATTCTACGATTTATTAACGTCTTAGATTTATTAAGCTTTATATATAACCGTCTTAGTATCTTCGATAAAAACGTAATATTCTATTAATTTATCCTATATAAAATAAAGAAGTTAATAGAAATATCCGAAAGCTCGTTCTTCGTTATAGTTAACGCTTTCGCTAAGTAGTTAATAAATACTCTCTTATCTATTAAAAAAAAAAATAAAGAAACGTCCCCGTTTCCTTTAAAGTAGAGGGAGTATAGTTACTCTCGATAAGCGAGGTTTTAAAGGTCCTTTAATAAGTACTCCCGCTTTATAAAGCTTTAGAAGTCTTCTTAATAGATACTCGGATCGTCTATATTAAAGTCCTCCCTCTAAATAGCCTTAAGGTTCTAGGCGTAATTTCGCTATATTATCTATAAAGTATAAGTAAATTTTATCGTTAATTATTTAATAACTTAGGCTATATTCGTATTAGGCTAGAAAGTATTCCTAGCCTTAATTATAATAATCTAATCGTCGATCTAAGCGATAATAGTATCTTCTTCGAGTATCTTATAATTATATATAAATAGCTTATTATAGTTCTTTATAGTAGAGGTACGTTTAGTAAAGCGTTAGACGAGGAGGTTATTCTTATATCTCTATTTATAGAGTTTATAGACTAAGGCC
>NW_021167536.1:0-6846 GCF_003724135.2 Verticillium nonalfalfae | reverse complement strand
TAGACGATCTAAGTATCTATTAGGAAGACTTTTAAAGCTTTATAAAGTAAGAGTACTTATCGAAGGACTTTTAAAACCTCGTTTATTAAAAGTAATTATATTCCCTCTACTTTAAAGGTAATAGGGATATCTCCCTATTCGTTTTTTTTAATAAATAGGAAAGTATTTACCGATTATTTAGCGAAAGTATTAACTATAACGAAGAACGAGCTTTCGGATATTTCTAGCGATTTCCTTATTTTATATAGGATAAATTAATAGAATATTATATTCTTATTAAAAACGCTAAGACGGTCGTATACGAGGCTTAATAGGTCTAGGATACTAATAAATCGTAGAATAAATAATAAAAGAGTAAAAAACGAACTTATTCTTAATTAGCTCTAGGAGAACCCTAAAATACTATATTTAGATATAGGATCCCTATAAAAGGAGTCCCCTAGGACTAATCGCTAATAAAGAGAGGACGACCCTCGTATTATAGTAGAGGCCCTATACTATAATAGCTAAGAAACCTAAACCTATATTTAGCGAGAACTCTATTAAATAGCCGAAGTACCGCCTCCTTAACGTTATTAAACGTATACTTCCGCTATAATAAGCCTAAATACTAGGTAAAGAAGTACCCTTAGTCCGAGCTATATAGTAAAGCTATAATCGCTAATATCTAATTACCTAAATTTAAAGGTATTAAAATAATAGAATTTTCGGAAAACGATTTAGTATAGGTCTCGACTTAAAGGATATTACGTTAAAGTTAAAAATTAGGAAAGCTATAAAAGTATTAGTAATTACTATTTAATAAAGAAAAGAGATTAAATTCTCTATTAATTTAGATATTAACGTTATTATAGATATTATTAATCCTACCCTTATTTAATTATTAAAGCTATAAGAAATAGAGGGTATTAAAGCCTTAGAATTATAAACGTTTAATAAGTAATTAGCGAATAATTAGGGACTATTTACCCTATCTTTCTATTTACTAGATATATAGAACCGCCCTTAATTATTATATCAGTTATTTATATATATAGAATAATTTAAAGGATTAGGATATATCCTTCTATCTAATAATAGTATAAGTAAGGAAAGTATTAAAGTAGATACTATTACCTAGTCCTTTATATAAGGCTATATATTTAATATAGACCTTAAGGAATTTATAAAAATTATAATCGAGGATAAGGCTAAAGCTTACGTAGCGTATATTACTTAAGCGATAGCCGTAACGCTAAACGTAATAATACTTATCGTTAACGAACCTCCTTTTAGTAAGGAATAGACTAAGACGCTCTTTTTAGAACTTATAGAGTTCGGGGATATATTCTCCGAAACTTTAATAAAGGAGTTACTAATATTAAAAGATATAGAGTACTTAGTAGACTTAAAAGAGGGGGCCGAACCTCTTTATAGCTTAATCTATTTATTATCTTAGAAGTAATTAGAAGAGCTATATTACTATATAGCTAAAAGAGAAGCTATAAATAGAATTAAGAAGTCTATTAGCTTAGTAGGGGCCCCGGTTCTATTCGTATTAAAGAAGGACGGGAGTCTAGGCTTATACGTAGACTATTAAGGTCTAAATATAATTACTATTAAGAACTAATACCCCCTCCTTTTAATTAATAAGTTCCTAGACTATTTAGTCGGAGTAAAGTATTTCTCTAAAATAGATATCTAGGACGCTTATTACCGGATTCGTATTAAAGGAAGCGATTAATAAAAGACTACTTTCCGTATTTAATATAGGTACTATAAATATATAGTAATACTATTTAGATTTACGAACGCCCCTATTACGTTTTAAGTATATATTTACTAAGCCCTCGCTAAGTTACTAGACGATTTCTATATCGCTTATCTAGATAATATATTAATTTACTTAAGGATAAGGGAAGAGTATATAGTTTACTTTTAATAAGTCCTAAAGAGACTCTAGGATTTTAAACTTTATATAAAATAATTAAAGTATTTATTTTACTAGGATAAAGTAGAATTCCTCGGGTTTATTATCTCTAAAGAAAGTATAATTATAGATCTAAACTATATCCGAGTAATTACTAATTAATAATTACTTAAATCCTTTAAGGATATATAAGTATTTCTAAGATTTATAAACTTTTATTAACGATTTATTAAGGGGTACTCTAAGATAACCGCTCCTTTATCGATATTATTAAAAGGAAGTATTATAGGGGTTAAGAAGGGGCTATTCGAGTAACTATTTAAAGTATAATAGGTATTTAAAGTATTAAAACTTACTTTTATTATTACTATAATCTTATAGTATTAGGATTATATATTAGAAGGCTAAGTAAAGATTAATATATTAAGTAATACTATTTCGGGGATCTTTAGCTAAAAATATAAGAGCGGCTAGAGACTTATCGTTTACTATTCGTAGAAGTTATTATTAATAGAATAACGATAAGGAACTAAATAATAAGAGCTATTCGTAATAGTAGAAAGCCTAGAGTATTAGCGCTATTACCTCGAAAGTATAGGTTAAGTCTTTATAATATTAACCGACTATTAAGCCTTTAAGGGTATTATATAAGTATTAATAAGAGACTTTTAAGGAAAGCTTATATAGTAAGTATATCGGTTATCGTCTTTCGATTTCGAAATCTAATACTAGCTTAAGGCTATAAACCCTATAGATAGTCTTTTAAGATAATTAGATTATATAGGGGAATAAGCGTTAATAAGCGATATACTCTTTATATTATCTAAGAAGCTCTAGCTAGTAAAAGACCTAATTAGGGACGTTTAGCGAGTAATTACGAAAATTAAGCTAAAAGACGTTATAAGTAAAGCTTATATTTAAGCTATCTAGGCTATACTATAAGGATAGAAGCTTACCTTAATATTAGAAAAATACTATAGCTCTAGGGAGAGGGGGCCCTTACCCCTTAAGCGAAGGGTAAGATATACCCGTACTATTACGGAAAATAAAGCGGAAAAGGAAATTAATCCCTATTCTCGTAACTTAATAGTTAAGACTAAAAGAATAGTAATAGTTTACTAAAAGATTATAAAGAGGTCTAAGGAATCGGACGAGTCTAGGGTTACTATTCTAGATTAATATATCCTACGTTCTATAGCGAAGGAGCTCGTAAAGAACGAAATAGTACTATAGCCTACTTTTATCTAGGAATTTAAGGACTTAGTTAAGGGACTATAAGCTATTAACCCGGAATACTTTTCCTATAGGGAGAATATAAGCTAATAAGCTAGAAAAAGAGAAGGCTATACCTTAAACGATTAAAGTACCCTCTTTTTTAAGGGAAGATTAATAATCCCTATATAAGGAATACTCCGAAGAGGGCTATTAAAATAATACTATAATAACCCCTAAATAGGATATATTAGAGTAAATAAAACCCTTAAGCTCTTAAAAAGGAAGTTTTACTAGGAAAATATAGCTATTAACGTCTATTAATATATCGCTAAATACCTAGTATATTAAAGGACTTAAGTACCTAAGTATAAGCTATATAGGAAGCTATAATTATTATTACTTCCCTCTTATCCTTTCTAAGAGATATCCTTAGATTTTATTACGGGCTTAAATCTAATAATAAAGGACGATAGCCTAGAATACGATTCTATCCTCGTAATCGTAGATCGGTTTACTAAAGCTACCCGATTCCTAGTAACCCGGAAAACGTTAATAGCTATAGGCTTAAGCGTAATACTCTATAAAGAGATAGAGTATAGGTTTAGGAGCCTAGAAAGTATAGTAAGTAATTAAGATAAGCTCTTTATTAATAGGTATTAGGAAGAATTCTACTAGGAAAGGGTAATTAAACGCTATCTCTCTATAGCTTACTATCCCTAGATAGATAAGTAGATAGAGAGAACCTATTAGACGCTAGAGAAATACTTTCGCTATATCAGCGATTAAGCGTTAAAAGAGTAACTATATTACTTAAAGGAAGTAGAGTTCTCTTATAATAATAGTATATATAATACTATTAGCGTTTTACTATTTAAAGCCCTATATAGGTATTACCCTAAGATAGTTAATTATATATCGCTAAAGGATAATATAATAGTTTAAGGGGTAAGAGAGAGGATAGAGAAGATTATAATTACTCGCTAAAAGGTTAACGAAAATTAATAGTATACGATATATACTTAAGCCCTCTATTATAATAAGAAGTATACGCTAAAGACTTTTAACGTTAGGGACGTTATAGGACTCTCTATAAAGAATTTCCGCTTTAAAATAGATAGGAAGCTTATATTAAGATATATCTAGACTAAAATTACGGAGTAAATAAGCGAATAAGCTTATTACGTAACGTTCTCCGAAACTTACTCCTATATATATAATATATTCCCTATTTCCTCCTTAGAACTATAATATAATCGCTAAACGAACGCTAAATAATCGGCTTATCTTCCTATATTAGAAGACGAGTAAGATAAATAAGAAATAGAAGATATTATAGTTTATAAAGAAGATTAAAGGTAAAGGTTCTACTTAGTTAAATAGGCTAGATAGTTAATAGAATATAATATATAGGAACTTAAAAACTATCTCGAAAACGTAGCGTAAACTTTAAAGAGGTATAGGAAATACTAAAAATATAAATATAAATAGTAGGACGAGTAACCGGTTCCCCGAATTAACTATAGATTAATTACTATATAAGAAAGAAAATAAAACTCTAATACTAGACCTTTAATAGTATTACTAATTCGTTAACTAATCGATATAATATAGCCTTTCGGCCGATATTATCGAGTAATTAACTCCCCTATTCTTAGCCTAAATAAAGAGAAAAAAAAGCTACTTTAGATTAAACTCGCCCTTACCCTTTAAACCTTTAGCGATTAACTTATCCTTAATATCTTTACTCTCTTTAGCCTCCTTAATCGCTTTAGCCTCCTTACTCTTAATAGTTAGTTTATTAGCGTTAATAATATAGATAGTCTTTTAAGGGGTCGGCCGAGCCCTCTTCGCTAGGCGGCTAGAGGCCGGAGCTAGGGTAGAACGCTTAGCCGAACTACCCTTCGAGCTATTAGAAGCCTTAAAGATAGAACCCCGGGGGGCGGAAACCTTAGATATAGGAGTCTTTTTAATATTATTAGAGTATATAATAAGCTTAATCTTCTTCGCTAAAGATATAATAAGCGCTTAGCTCTTCTTCTTAATAGAATTAATAAATTCTTTATTAAAAAGGCTAGAGCGATTCGCTAAAGAATCGGTAACGATATTATAGGAGGCTAAACGACTAAAGAATAAAGATATACTAAGGCTAAGAGTAGAATCCTCCATTATATTATTACTATCCGAGATTATTATAAAGGTATTAGGGTTATTAATAACGTAGCGAAAATCCTCTTAGGCTTTATAGAACCTCGCCTTAGTAATAACGACCTTCTTCTCTCCGGCCGCCTTAGCTTTAGTAACTTTCGCCTCTACTTATTTCTTAATAGCCTCCTCCTTCTTCTTAGCTATAGCCTCTTTCTTAATAAAGGTAGCGTCTTAATAATCCTCGATAATAATTATTATTACTTTAGTATTCTAGGAAATATAAGAGGATAGTTAGCTAGCGGGGGTATAACTAGGATATCTAACGCCCTAGATATATAGGCGGATAGGGCTATTACTATTAAAGGCCTCCTTTAAAAGATTAATAAGCTTAAGATTAAAAGGGATATCGGGTTTACTATAAATAGGGTAAGCTTTATCTTTATTATCTAATAGGCGATCGTATAGCTTTATATCGAGGTTAAATAGAGTAAACTCTAGGGTATCGGCCTCTTAATAATAGATAATATAGCTAAGTTAATGAATTACTATAGCTTCCTCTAAGGCTTTACGATCTAAAGGCTTAACTTAGAAAAGAAAGAGTTAGATAGCGAAGTAATACTAAAAAATCGGCTAAGGAATTTATAGAATAGTATAACTAAAGAGATAATAAAGAGTATATTAACGATATCTTAGTAAGTATATACTATAAAATTAGTAAAGCGAAGCTTAGGAGAATTAACGTAATTTATAGTATTATAAAATTAATTATTATTAACTAAGTTAATAATAATCTCGGATATCTTCTTAAAATATTTAATTACCTTAGCGAGGCGAGAGAAGTATTAAGCGTATTATTTCGATAAATAATTATTAAAGTTAATCTCGCTATTATCGATTATCTAATTAGCGACCTTATATTAAATATACTAAACGAGCTTATAAAGGGGCTTCGGAATTTACTCTTATTAGCTAGTATTATTAGAAGATTTAGCGAACTTATAATAAAGTAAATACTTTTATTAAATTTATAAGAAACGTATTTATTATCAGAATAGCTAGTAATATACTTAATACTAAGCTAAGTTACTAATTTACCGAAATAATACTCGTATAGGGGATTACTAGCCTCTTAGCTAGCTATTCGTCTATTAATATCCTAATTAACCTCTAATTAAAAGGGGTATATATTATCGAAATAGAGGGTAATATTAGATATATTAGCGAAGTATTATCGGTAATTAGGAAGATATTAATACTTAAAAAAATTAAGATCGTAATAAAAAAGGGCGATATAAGTAATAAAACTATATAGCGAAACCTAATTAATATAGAAATATAAGGAAAGAAGCCTTATAAGAATAGTTACGATAAGTTATTACCTATATATTAACAGTTAAAATTATTTTATATTACTATTTATTTCCTACGTTACGATTAATACTATTATTATAATAGTAATTAGTAATATACCTATTAATAATATATCTCTATAAAGAAATTTAGATAAAGGAATTAAAGTATATAGAAAGGCCTATAAAGAACTATTATTAAAGGACGATAGCGAAGATATTACGAGT
>NW_021167535.1:2500-7174 GCF_003724135.2 Verticillium nonalfalfae | reverse complement strand
CAGACCTCTTTGTCGTCTGGCCGCGTCTTCGCTGTGCGTTGCAAGGCAAACACCGCTGTCACGGCCGCCTACGGCGTCCGCTGCCGCGGACTACGCGCCTGCGGCGCGGGATCTTTCAGGGGGCCCCTCTGGGGCCCGAGAGATTTTTTTTCTCAATTCCCGGGTAGGTGGTGTCTGGAAGTGGCCAGAGATCCTACCATCTATGGAGGTGGTGGGATTTTTTGGCGTCAAGGTGGACAGCTACCCGGGAATTGGACCTGAAAACTGGCCAAGTCGGACAGCTACCCGGGAATTGGAACCAGTGCTGACGCTGGCAGCTACCCGGGAGTTGGCCGGAAAACGACCAAGTCGGACAGCTACCCTGGAATTGCGGGCTACCCGGGAATTGGGAATCTGGAGAACGGATTTTGGGTAGTTGGCTGCAAGACGGCCAAGTCAGACACCTGGGAGCTACCCGGGAATTGGGAGCTACCCTGGAATTGCGGGCTACCCGGGAATTGGGAGCTACCCGGGAATTGGGAGGTGCTACCCGGGAATTGGGGGACGAATTCGCCGATTCCTCCACCACCTGGCCGTTTCACGCTATCTTTTCTAGTGTACTGGAAAGAGCGTATCGTCTTTAGTATATTTGACCATTGAAAATATTATATGTACTTTAGTATTATTTGTTTTAGGTCTCGAAAGTCTGCTTATCATGTAATGATATTCTTGTTGGGTTTCTGGTGAGAAGTCGTATTGCTCCGCAAAAACGGTAGAACGCTAAAAGAAATGCATCGCAACCGAACAAGCATACTCGGATTACCCCATAACCGGTCGTGCATCGCCGCAGCAGCGTTGTGGCGGCCGTAGTAGTGGAATTGAGGTTGTGGCGAGCTACCCGGGAATTGGGGGCTACCCGGGAATTGGGCAACATCGAGGCGCCGACGACCCTCGGAACGGCGCAGGGCGGCTGCAGCCCACTGGGGCGTGCGTGGGCACCTGTGGCCGTTTGGCAGAGTTGGTTCCGTGTGAGCCATGAAAAAAGTTGTCAAAATCCGTTCTCCAAATTTTCCCATAGTCAGAGTGGGGCCCTCACCAAAAAAGATCAACGACTTTCGGCTGCAGCGGCGTGCCCACCAAAAACAGGACCCAGGGTATGTAAGAAGGGGAAAGCGAAAGCAGAACCCGGGCGGGCGCCTCAGTGCGTCTTTCAGTAATGAGAATCCGCCGAACACTGTTCCATATCATATCGAACGCTATTTAGTGCCCCTGTTACGAGCCTACCGGTTCAAGGGGCTACCGAGCAGCGTTCAACCTCCACGGAGGTAGCCGCCCAGGCGGTCTACCAAACTGGAGTTGCCTTACGGCGCTGAGAGGTTCGCCTCTACAGCGACGCAAGATGGGCTCTGTGGGTGACTGGCCGTTGGCCAAACCTACTTCTAGAGCAGCGGGAGACGACGCGCGTGGTGGAAGCCGACCAGCTGACGCCGCGTGCCGGGCTCTCCTCTCGGGGCGCTCTAGCCTCGCACTCCCCGCCTGCGGTGGATGCTGCGTGGTGAACGGTGCCCTGGGGAATTCAGAGGGGTAAGGTGGATGCCGTTAGCGGGCCTCGCGGGCTATGCCTGAGTTGCCTGCCGGCGGTGCGTTCCTAGCGAACGTGACACCGGTGACTAAATATCTCTTCGGTGGTGCTTCGGCGCCCCGATGGCCATCCCCGGCGCACGATAGTTACCTGGTTGATTCTGCCAGTAGTCATATGCTTGTCTCAAAGATTAAGCCATGCATGTCTAAGTATAAGCAATTACAAAGCGAAACTGCGAATGGCTCATTATATAAGTTATCGTTTATTTGATAGTACCTTACTACATGGATAACCGTGGTAATTCTAGAGCTAATACATGCTGAAAATCCCGACTTCGGAAGGGATGTATTTATTAGATACAAAACCAATGCCCTTCGGGGCTCTCTTGGTGATTCATGATAACTTCTCGAATCGCACGGCCCCGCGCCGGCGATGGTTCATTCAAATTTCTTCCCTATCAACTTTCGATGCTACGGTATTGTCCTAGCATGGTTGCAACGGGTGACGGAGGGTTAGGGCTCGACCCCGGAGAAGGAGCCTGAGAAACGGCTACTACATCCAAGGAAGGCAGCAGGCGCGCAAATTACCCAATCCCGACTCGGGGAGGTAGTGACGATAAATACCGATACAGGGCTCTTTTGGGTCCTGTAATTGGAATGAGTACAATTCAAATCCCTTAACGAGGAACAATTGGAGGGCAAGTCTGGTGCCAGCAGCCGCGGTAATTCCAGCTCCAATAGCGTATATTAAAGTTGTTGTGGTTAAAAAGCTCGTAGTAGAAGCTCGGCCTCCGGTCGGCCGGTCCGCCTCACCGCGTGCACTGGTTCGGCCGGGGCTTCACCTTCTGCGGAACCGCATCTCCTTCACTGGGGGTGTCGGGGAAACAGGACGTTTACTTTGAAAAAATTAGAGTGCTCCAGGCAGGCCTATGCTCGAATACATTAGCATGGAATAATGGAATAGGACGTGTGGTCTTATTTCGTTGGTTTCTAGGACCGCCGTAATGATTAATAGGGACAGTCGGGGGCATCAGTATTCAATCGTCAGAGGTGAAATTCTTGGATCGATTGAAGACTAACTACTGCGAAAGCATTTGCCAAGGATGTTTTCATTTATCAGGAACGAAAGTTAGGGGATCGAAGACGATCAGATACCGTCGTAGTCTTAACCATAAACTATGCCGACTAGGGATCGGACGGTGTTATTTCTTGACCCGTTCGGCACCTTACGAGAAATCAAAGTGCTTGGGCTCCAGGGGGAGTATGGTCGCAAGGCTGAAACTTAAAGAAATTGACGGAAGGGCACCACCAGGGGTGGAGCCTGCGGCTTAATTTGACTCAACACGGGGAAACTCACCAGGTCCAGACACAACGAGGATTGACAGATTGAGAGCTCTTTCTTGATTTTGTGGGTGGTGGTGCATGGCCGTTCTTAGTTGGTGGAGTGATTTGTCTGCTTAATTGCGATAACGAACGAGACCTTAACCTGCTAAATAGTCCGTATTACCCCGGTAGTACGCCGACTTCTTAGAGGGACTATCGGCTCAAGCCGATGGAAGTTTGAGGCAATAACAGGTCTGTGATGCCCTTAGATGTTCTGGGCCGCACGCGCGTTACACTGACGGGGCCAGCGAGTACTGCCTTGGCCGAAAGGTCCGGGTAATCTTGTGAAACCCCGTCGTGCTGGGGATAGAGCATTGCAATTATTGCTCTTCAACGAGGAATCCCTAGTAAGCGCAAGTCATCAGCTTGCGTTGATTACGTCCCTGCCCTTTGTACACACCGCCCGTCGCTACTACCGATTGAATGGCTCAGTGAGGCTTTCGGACTGGTCCGGAGTGGGGGGCGACCCCCGTTCTGGACCGGAAAGTTATCCGAACTCGGTCATTTAGAGGAAGTAAAAGTCGTAACAAGGTCTCCGTTGGTGAACCAGCGGAGGGATCATTACCGAGTATCTACTCATAACCCTTTGTGAACCATATTGTTGCTTCGGCGGCTCGTTCTGCGAGCCCGCCGGTACATCAGTCTCTTTATTCATACCAACGATACTTCTGAGTGTTCTTAGCGAACTATTAAAACTTTTAACAACGGATCTCTTGGCTCTAGCATCGATGAAGAACGCAGCGAAACGCGATATGTAGTGTGAATTGCAGAATTCAGTGAATCATCGAATCTTTGAACGCACATGGCGCCTTCCAGTATCCTGGGAGGCATGCCTGTCCGAGCGTCGTTTCAACCCTCGAGCCCCAGTGGCCCGGTGTTGGGGATCTACGTCTGTAGGCCCTTAAAAGCAGTGGCGGACCCGCGTGGCCCTTCCTTGCGTAGTAATTACAGCTCGCATCGGAGTCCCGCAGGCACTTGCCTCTAAACCCCCTACAAGCCCGCCTCGTGCGGCAACGGTTGACCTCGGATCAGGTAGGAATACCCGCTGAACTTAAGCATATCAATAAGCGGAGGAAAAGAAACCAACAGGGATTGCCTTAGTAACGGCGAGTGAAGCGGCAACAGCTCAAATTTGAAATCTGGCTCCTTCGGGGTCCGAGTTGTAATTTGCAGAGGATGCTTCGAGTTATGGTTCCTTCCGAGTTCCCTGGAACGGGACGCCATAGAGGGTGAGAGCCCCGTCTGGTAGGAAACCATGCTCATGTGAAGCTCCCTCGACGAGTCGAGTAGTTTGGGAATGCTGCTCTAAGGGGAGGTATACTCCTTCCAAGGCTAAATACCGGCTAGAGACCGATAGCGCACAAGTAGAGTGATCGAAAGATGAAAAGTACTTTGAAAAGAGAGTCAAACAGCACGTGAAATTGTTAAAAGGGAAGCGCTCGCTACCAGACGTGGGTTCGGTGGTTCAACCAGGTCCATGACCTGGGGCACTCCGCCGGCCCAGGCCAGCATCAGCTTTCCGTCGGGGGCAAAGGCGTCGGGAATGTGGCTCTCCTTCGGGGGAGTGTTATAGCCCGTCGCGTCATACCCTTCGGGGGGCTGAGGTACGCGCTCCGCAAGGATGCTGGCGTAATGGTAGCTAGTGACCCGTCTTGAAACACGGACCAAGGAGTCAACCTTATGTGCGAGTGCCCGGGCGTAAAACCCCAGCGCGGAATGAAAGTGAACGTA